>NC_052157.1:67942498-67967080 GCF_902713615.1 Scyliorhinus canicula
GATGTGCAGGATAGGTGAATTGGCCATGATAAATTGCCCCTTAATTGGAAAAAAATAATTGGTTACTCTAAATTTAAAAAAATAAAGCAATTCAGGAGAAACATGGATTGACCCTGATATTGATTCAGCACCATCCCACGTCAATTCTTTGGAAGAGCTCTGAGTGGGTTAAGAAACATTTTGAGAGAGTGTGCCTGAGGTGCTTTATGCATGGGAACTGAATCAGTAGCCGCCCATGTTTATTGAAAAGGGAAGCCCCATGTGTTTATAAAATCACATTTGATTATTTTGCAATATGGAGTAGATTACAACTTTGTAGTAATATAATCAGAGCCTAGTTTTAAAGCCGATTAAATGGATATCCTAAATTAAAGAATTGGGCACTTTAAATTCAAACCACGGCCGGCTCCAGCAAGAAGCCTGCAGAATATCCGACTTGAATCCGAATATCTAAATATGCAGAACTCAGACAGGCAGCTGGAGCATGTCTGGAGCAGCCCCTGATAACCCATCAAGTAATTATCGCTCCTACTTGCGATGCATTGGCCTATTGTCCACAGTTCCTGACAACCCATCAAGCAATTATCGCTCCTCCCAGGGCGGGCTCAGGTGCCCTGTCACCAGGTCATCAACCAGACCATTGGGCACTGAGACCCTGCCTCCTGAGACTCCATTGGCCAAAGGCCAAGAGCAGATGGACAGGGAGGTGGGTGGTGACAAGGGGTTAAAAATAGGCATTCTGGGTGACTTCCGACCATGGAGGACTGGGTCGCACATTTGATAGCTCCCTCCTGAAATGGACTTTTGGACCCTTTCTCCCGACTTTTCTCGGACTTTAGGAGATAAATCGGTGTAGTGGATGATATTAAGAAGGATTCCCCCTCCAATGTATGGCTAATTAGACTAGATTGGCGGTGTGAAAAGACTCAGCCCTGATAGAGTGAAGCAGTCGGAGCTGGTAGCGCGGCGTAGCATGGTGGAGGGTCAGGACCAGAGAGCAGCGGCTCAGTGGTCTAAGGAGCAGAAGATGAAGTTCTTCAAGAACTGTTTTGCTGAGCTGAAAAAGGAAACACTGGACCCGATCAAGGTTGCGATCGACCAAGTGGTTTTGAATCAGGTGGCCCAAGGGAAAGTGATACAAGAAACTGAGCTGAAGTTGTCCAGCCAGGAGGACTATCTAACCGTGCTGGAGCATATGGTGGAGGTGTTGGATGAGCGCCACAAGAGAATGCAGGAGAAGTTGGAGGACCTGAAGAACAGGTCCAGAGGCAGAACTTAAGGATCGTTGGCCTCCCTGAAGGAATTGAGGGGTCGAATGTGGGAGCATATGATGTGAGCATGCTGGAGACGCTGATGGGGCCCGGGGCATTTTCTTGGCCCCTGGAAGTGGACGGAGCGCATTGAGACCTCGCAAGGAAGCCTAAGGCGAATGATCCGCCGAGGGCCATGGTGGTGCATTTCCACCGTTTATCGGACAAAGAACTTGTCTTGCCGTGGGCCAAGAAGAAGCGGAGCAGCAGATGGGAGAACAGCGAGGTGCGCATCAACCAACGGTAGTTAACAATAACTGTGGTTTTAATCAGCTAGAATGTGCCCACCAGTAGCTCCTCCCACACTGAGAGGCTGTCCCGGGTCGATGGGTTATATACCTTCTCAGAGGGGCAGAGCTACAGGCGGAGCCAACAACAATATCAAGACAAGAACAGTAACAGTGAGTAAATAATATACAACAGCCATACGTGGCTCACCACAACAATCGCCTTCCATCTCAACACAGCTCCGGAAAAGGCATTACAGCAAAGAATTAGTCCCTACCCCAGTCCACACAGTCGTAAAGAAAATTTTCAGGGAAGTAACCGACACCTCCAATCCCCCTCGTCGTAACATAGTCACGACAAGGGGAGTCTGGCGGGGGTTTCACAGGGAGATGTTTATTCAGCTTTACAGCAGCACATACATCGAGCCCGGTTACACTTTACTGTGTCCTTATTCCTTTCTCTTCGGCTGCTACAGAGGCCGAGCTGTTATACAAATGCTGGTTAATTCCCGATCCAATCAGGACAAGGGAACAATCATACCCAGCTGGATTAATCTCATGAATGTAGCATGTGGGATTTTACAGTGGGACAGTCACGGTAAGGGTGGCAGGGGACTTGTGGGATTTGAGGATCCCGGGATCGAAGCCCTCACGGATTTTCGGTCCCTCGCCTTCTCCAATTCCTTAGAGATATCAAAATGGATGGTGGTGTCGGTCCCGCAGCTTCTGCCCTTACATTGCTGGTGGCAGCCTAGGCAGGCAGACACCCGAGAAGGCTGCAAGACAACGCAGGTTGGAGGCGGCAAGGGACCGCCACACATCCTGAAGACCCGGCTGCCCATCAAGCTGAGGAGGAACCCAGAGGGGCAGGCCAGCAACAGCTCCAGGTGCACAGGAATTGTTGCTTTTTCACCCAGATGACGGACAGCATGTGCCACAGGAGACTCCATCTCATAAAATAGACAATGTGGCACCTGCATCATGTCCTCGCAGACCTGGTACCCTGTGGAGGAGGATGACACCCGCTCCCAGTGACTGTGAAGGTCATCGCAGCCCTGAACATTTATGCAATTGGCCCATTCTAGGGCTCGAACCTTTGCAACATTTCTCACGTTACAGCCCACAAGTGCATCTGAGAGGTCACGGATGCCCTGTCTGCCCCGGCATCAGACTTTATCACTTTCAACCTGGCCCCGGCCCACCAAGATGCTCGGCTGCAGGATTCTCCACCACCTCCGGGATGTGCAGGTCTAGGGGCAATAGATGTCATGCATGTTGCCTTGCACACATCAGGGCATCAGGGAGTGCCTTTTATAAACAGAAATGGGTACCACTCCCTGAATGTTCAACTCATGTGCAACTACCACCTCCAGATCATGCACATGGGTGCACGCTATCCAGGGAATGTGCACAACAGCTACAGCCTGGGAGATCGGAGATCCCCGGCATCTTCGAGGACCACCCCAGGATGACGAGTTGGCTCTTGGGGGACAAGGGGTACCCGCCGGGGACCTGGCTGGTGATGCCAGTGCGGAGGCTGGAGACCGAGGTGGAGACCTGATATAACGAGGCCCACGTTGCCCCCCATGATGTCATTGCCGTGCATCGGACTGCTTAAAATGCGGTTCTGAGGGCGGCAGTGTTCAGCACTGGGACTGCGGCACTGAGCACCTGGGTTCGAATCCTGGTCTTGGGTCACTTTCCATATAGAGTTTGTACATTCTCCCCACGCCTGCGTGGGTTTCACCCCCACAACCCAAAGATGTGCAGGGTAGGTGGATTGGCCATGCTACATTGCCCCTTAATTGGGAAAAAAAATAAAAATCGGGTACTCTAAATTTTAAACAAAATGCGGTTCTGATGCATGAACTGTTTGGTGTATCCTGCAGTACACTCCTGAGAGAGTCGCCCGCTTTGTGGTGTTCTGCAGTATCCTCCACAACCTGGCACAGCAGTGGGGTGACATGCTGGAATTGGAGGTAGAGGAACATGCAGCTTGGTCTGAGGAGGAGGAACAGGGGGGGGTTACAGTGAGCCCGGGGAGGAGGCAGAGGAGGACCAGAGGATGGAGGACAGGGGATTGGGAAGAATCCGGCATGTCTGGAAGACCAGGAAGGCCCTCATCCTCACTAGATTCACATAGGACGAGGCTGTGTCCATCACCTCAACCTCTCTCCCTCAATTTCCTCCTTCCCCCGCCTCATTGCTCTCCTTTCCCCCTTGTCCCCTCCCGCCATTTCCCTCCTTACCCCCCCAAACCTACCCCCATTCCATCCCCTCCTCATCACACCTTCCCAATGCCCCCGACGCTCCCTGTTTCTCTCCTCCAAGGGTCTGCGTAACATCGCCCCAGGATGATGGTCCTGTGTTCGCACTGTCAGTGGGTCACTACACAAGGCAGCAGAGTGACAATTACTCAGTGTGAGGAATGCTCTATTGCTCCTCAGTTTCTTCTAAAGTCTGACTCCTGTCTTCCTGCGGACAGCACGCTCACACCCATCCTCTGAACTGGGTCTGCATCAGTGGCTTTTGACCTTGGACCACTGTGCCCGGGAATGGGAGAGGTTGGTGGGCGGAGTGGAGAGCAACAGAAGGTAACAATAATAATCTTTATTAGTGTCACAAGTATAGAACATAGAGCATAGAAGAATACAGCACAGAACAGGCCCTTCGGCCAATGATGTTGTGCCGAACTTTTATCCTCGATTAAGAACAAATTAATCTACACCTCATTATTCTACCGCAATCCATGTATCTATCTAATAGCCGCTTGAAGGTCACTAATGTTTCCGACTCAACTACTTCCACAGGCAGTGCATTCCATGCCCCCACTACTCTCTGGGTAAAGAACCTACCTCTGACATCCCCCCTATATCTTCCACCATTTACCTTAAATTTATGTCCCCTTGTAATGGTTTGTTCCACCCGGGGGAAAAGTCTCTGACTGTCTACTATATCTATTCCCCTGATCATCTTATAAACCTCCATCAAGAGGGTGGTAGGATCCAGGGTTGAGCCAGGCTGGGGGCTCACGATATTTGGGGTAGCAGTGGAGCCGGGAGTGCAGGAGGCGCAAGAGGCCAGCCGACGGAGGATTTTGCTTCAGTGGAAGGATGCGAGGCCCCCAAGCGTGGAGGCCTGGATCAATGATATGGCCGGGTTCCTCAAATTGGAGAGGGTGAAATTTGCCCTGAGGGGATCAGTACAAGGGTTCTTTAGGCGGTGGCAGCCTTTCCTTGACTTCCTCGCAGAACGGTAGGAAATAGGCCGACAGCAGCAGCAACCCGGGGGGGGGCGGGGGGGGTGGGGGGGAGGGAGGGGTGGGGGGGAGGGAGGGGAGGGGGGGTTGTTTCGGTAGAGGGGAGAAATGTGTACATGTGTTTGTTGAATATGCCGGGTGCTAATCTATTTCTTCTTTTTCTTTTTGTAATTATGGGGGGGGGGGGGGGGGGGGGGGTGTTTGGTTTTGGGGGGTTTTCTTTTTTTGGGTTTTTCTTCCCATTTTTGTTGTTAATACTGTTTTCTTGTTGATATTTTCTGTTTTTGATATTTTGTGAAAATCTCAATAAAAATTATTTAAAAAAAATAAATAAACCTCCATCAAGTCGCCCCTCATCCTTCTCCGTTCTAATGAGAAATGGCCTAGCACCCTCAAACCTTCCTCGTAAGACCTACTCTCCATTCCAGGCAACATCCTGGTAAATCTCCTTTGCACCTTTTCCAAAGCTTCCACATCTCTCCTAAAATGAGGTGACCAGAACTGCACACAGTACTCCAAATGTGGCCTGACCAAGGTTTTGTACAGCTGCATTATCACCTCACGGCTCTTAAATTCAATCCTTCTGCTAATGAACGCTAACACACCATAGGACTTCTTCACAGCTCTAACCACTTGAGTGGCAACTTTCAAAGATCTATGAACATAGACCACAAGGTCTCTCTGCTCCTCCACATTGCCAAGAACCCTACCGTTAACCCTATATTCCGCATTCATATTTGTCCTTCCAAAATGCACAATCTCACATTTTCAGGGTTAAACTCCATCTGCCACTTCTCAGCCCAGCTCTGCATCCTATCTATGTATTTTTGCAGCCGACAACAGCCCTTCTCACTATCCACAACTCCACCAATTTTCGTATTGTCTGCAAATCTACTGACCCACCCTTCAACTCCCTCTTCCAAGTCATTAATGAAAATCACAAACAGCAGAGGACCTGGAACTGATCCCTGTGGTACGCCACTGGTAACTGGGCTCCAGGCTGAATATTTGCCATCCACCACCACTCTCTGACTTCTATCAATTAGCCAATTCGTTATCCAACTGGCCAAATTTCCCACTATCCCATGCCTCCTTACTTTCTGCATAAGCCTACCATGGGGAACCTTATCAAATGCCTTACTAAAATCCATGTACACTACATCCACTGCTTAACCTTCATCCACATGCTTGGCCACCTCCTCAAGGAATTCAATAAGCCTTGTGAGGTAAGACCTACCCCTCACAAATCCGTGCTGACTATCACTAATCAAGCAATGCCTTTCCAGATGCTCAGAAATCCTATCCCTCAGTACCCTTTCCATTACTTTGCCCACCACCGAAGTAAGACTAACTGGCCGGTAATTCCCAGGGTTATCTCTATTCCCTTTTTTGAATAGGGGCACGACATTCGCCACTTTCCAATCTCCTGGTACCACCCCTGTTGAAAGTGAGGATGAAAAGATCATTGCCAACGGCTCTGCAATTTCATCTCTTGCTTCCCATTGAATCCTTGAATATATCCCGTCAGGTCCGGGGGACTTGTCTATCCTCAAGTTTTTCAAAATGCCTAACACATCTTCCTTCCTAACAAGTATCTCCATGAGCTTACCAGTCTATTTCACACTGTCCTCTCCAACAATATGGCCCCTCTCATTCGTAAATACTGAAGAAAAGTACTCGTTCAAGTCCTCTCCTATCACTTCAGACTCAATACACAATTAATACACAATCTCCCGCTACTGTCCTTGATCGGACCCACCCTCGCTCTTGTCATTCTCATATTTCTCACATATGTGTCAAAGGCCTTGGGGTTTTCCTTGATTCTACCCGCCAAAGATTTTTCATGCTCTCTCTAAGCTCTCCAAATCCCTTTCTTCAGTTCCATCCTGGCTATATTGTATCCCTCCAGCGCCCTGTCTGAACCTTGTTTCTTCAGCCTTACATAAGAAACATCCGATTTCCTCTTAACAAGTCATTCAACCTCTCTTGTCAACCATGGTTCCCTCACTCGACCATCTCTTCCCTGCCTGACAGGGACATATATCTCAAGGACATGTAGTGTCTGTTCCTTGAACAAGTTCCACATTTCAGTTGTGTCCTTCCCTGACAGCTGACAGTTCCCAACTTATGCTCTTCAGTTCTTGTCTGACAGCATTGTATTTACCCTTCCCCCAATTATAAACCTTGCCCTGTTGCACACACCTATCCCTCTCCATTACTAAAGTGAAAGTCACAGAATTGTGGTCACTATCTCCAAAATGCTCTCCCACTAACAAATCTATCACTTGCCCGCTTTACATTGACACTGCAATGAAATTACTGTGAAAGTCCCCTAGTTGCCACATTCCGACGCCTGTTCGAGTACACTGAGGGATAATCCAGAAATGTCCAATCCACCTAATAAGCAGGTCTTTTGGGACTTGTGGGAGGAAACCAAAGCACCCGGAGGAAACCCACGCAGACATGGGGAGAACGTGCAGGCTACACACAGGCAGTGACCCAAGCCGGGAATAGAACTCGGGTCCCTGGCGCTGTGAAGCAACAGTGCTAACCACTTTGCTGCCCGCACCGACATCCGCTGCCACTGCCTCCCAGGTGGCATTGCTGCTCAAGCTGCTGGTCCTCCCACCCCCTCAGGGGAACAGGATGGCCTGCCTCTGACTGGCAGCATTGAGAAACCTGGCTAGGTCGGCATCCCCAAAGAAAGTAACAGGTCTGCGAGCTGCCATGCTTGTGTGTTGCTTGGGAGTGAGTGTCAAGGGAGCGTTTAAAAGCAGCTCCCTCTTGCTGGCAGTGAGTTGTGAGTCATGTGAATAAGATGGCATGACAGTCAGTAATGGCGAGAAGCTCGTGGGGGCTAATTATCAACACTAAGTGCCGTTGAATACGGGCCGTGATCTCCCCAATGCAGCCACCGGGAATCACCCCACCAAACGTGCCCAAAATGACACTTTTGGATTGGATTTGTTTATTGTCACGTGTACCGAGGTACAGTGAAAAGTATTTTTCTGCAAGCAGCTCAACAGATCATTCAGTACATGGGAAGAAAAGGGAATTAAACAGAATTCAAGAAAATACATGAGAATACATAATAGGGCAACACAATATATACAATGTACTACATAAGCATTGGCATCGGTTGAAGCAGACACGGGTGTAGTGTTAATGAGGTCAGTCCATAAGAGGGTCATTTAGGAGTCTGGTGACAGTGGGGAAGAAGCTGTTTTTGAGTCTGTTTGACCGTGTTCTCAGACTTCTGAATCTCCTGCCCGATGGAAGAAGTTGGAAAAGTGAGTAAGCCAGGTGGGAGGGATCCTTGATTATGCTGCCTGCTTTCCCCCGGCAGCGGGAGGTGTAGATGGAATCAATGGATGGGAGGCAGGTTTGTGTGATGGACTGGGCGGTATTCACGACTCTCTGAAGTTCCTTGCGGTCCTGGGCCGAGCAGTTGCCATACCAGGCTGTGATGCAGCCCGATAGGATGCTCTCTATAGTGCATCTGTAAAAGTTGGTAAGGGTTAATGTGGACATGCCGAATTTCCTTAGTTTCCTGAGGAAGTAAAGGCGCTGTTGTGCTTTCTTGGTGATAGCGTCGACATGAGTGGACCAGGATAGATTTTTGGTGATGTGCACCCCTAGGAATTTGAAACTGCTCACCATCTCTACCTCGGCTCCGTTGATGCTGACAGGGGTGTGCACAGTACTTTGCTTCCTGAAGTCGATGACCAGCTCTTTAGTTTTGCTGGCATTAAGGGAGAGATTGTTGTCGCTGCACCACTCCACTAGGTTCTCTATCTCCCTCCTGTATTCTGACGCATCGTTATTCGAGATCCGGCCCACTATGGTCGTATCGTCAGCAAACATGTAGATGGAGTTGGAACCCAGTTTTGCCATACAGTCGTGTGTGTACAGGGAGTAGAGTAGGGGGCTAAGTACACAGCCTTGTGGGGCACCGGTATTAAGGACTATTGTGGAGGAGGTGTTGGTGTTCATTCTTACTGATTGTGGTCTGTTGGTCAGAAAGTCAAGGATCCAGTTGCAGAGTGGAGAGCCAAGTCCTAGGTTTTGGAGCTTTGATATGTTGAATCCTGTTGAATCATGCCTACAGTCACACATACACCATCACACACATACACTCACTCACACAAAAACACACATGCACACACATGCACTCACACTTTCACACACTCACAATCACGGACAATCTGTCAGACATACATGCACTCACATACTCACGCAAACTCTCACAAACACACATGGTCAGAAACATTCACATACAGGCACTCACGCACAAACACGCACACGCACACACACAGACACGCTCACATACACACAAACACACTCACGCACACACACACATGCACTCACACATGCACATATGTGCACACACACACATGGACTCACCTCTGTCATGTGAGAGTACCTTTAAGAAGTGAGTGTTTAGGGCGGCACGTGGCATAATGGTTAGCATTGCTGCCTACGGCGCTGAGGACCTGGGTTCGAATCCCTGCCCTGGGTCACTGTCCATGTGGAGTTTGCACATTCTCCCCGTGTCTGCGTGGGTCTCACCCCCACAACCCAAAGATGTGCCGGTTAGGTGGATTGGCCATGCTAAATTGCCCCTTAATTGGAAAAATGATAATTGGGTACTCTAAATTTAAAAAAAAGAAATGGGTGTTTATAAATGGGTGTGTATATAAATATCTGTAGTGAGAGTACCTTTAAGAAGTGGGTGTTTATTACTGCAGTGATGTCAGAGAGTGGGTAGAGCTGGGCTCTCTGTCAGCTTTTTATTTTTGTTTTAGGCTATTTGCTGCAGGGTGTGTTTTAGTTTCATTTTCAATTAAACTAAATACAGAAGTTGTATTTGAATTGATGGTTGCTTAGATCTTCACTGTATGTTTTGAAAAGGTTAACTTGAGTTCATAGGATAAACATTGTTTTGTTTTTTAAAATACTTTTAGATTTCTGCTGTCCCACACCTGTAGAGTGGGCCATGTGCTCCCCATACCACAACCTATTAAGACTCCGCCAGACAGGGGGGACCTTCTACAAATAGGTAGAAAAGGCTGGCTACCTACTGGCTCAGCAGCTGAGAAAGCAGGCAGCCATGAGGGAAATAGCGCAGTTAAAGACAGCAGAGGCAGACTAGAAATGGAACCAAAAAAGATCAACCAAGCATTTGAGAGGTTCTACCAAGGGCTGTTCACCTCCGAATCCCTCGATGATGATGCGGGGATGAAACAGTTCCTCGACAGATGGGATATGCCAGGTGTGAGGAAGGACAGACGGTGGGAGGCTGGAAGCACCAGTAGATCTGGGAGTAATCATGAAGGGCATCAGCTCCATGCAGGCGGGGAAGGCACCGGGACCCAATGGGTTCCCGGCGGACTTCTACAAAATATTTACACTGGTCCTGGTCCCACATTTAAGAGACATGTTTGCAGCCTCGCTGATGAGGGGCACCTTGCCTCCAATGCTAACACAGGCCACGATATCGCTGATACCCAACAAAGGCAAAGACCCGACGGAATGCGGATCGTATAGACCTATTTCACTGCTGAATGTACACGTGAAGATATTCACGAAGGTTCTGGCCAAGAGACTGTAGGACTGTGTACCAGAGGTTGTTGTAGAGGACCAGACAGGCTTTGTCAAGGGTTAGGCAGCTTACTGCGAACATCAGGCTTCTGATGAATGTAATAATGACACCCCCCCCAACCTGGGGAGAAAACACCAGAGGTGATTGTCTCCCTGGATGAAGAAAAGGCCTTCGACAGAGTCGAATGGAAATACCTCCTCGAGGCACTGGAACAGTTTGGGCTAGGAGCAGGATTCGTCGCCTATATGAAAATCCTGTACAACGCCCCCAAGGCAAGCGTTCAGACCAACTACAACAGCTCTGAACACTTCCAACTGCACAGAGGTGCATGGCAGGGATGCCCACTGTCTCGGCTCCTGTTTGCCCTAGCAATTGAACCCCTGGTGATCGCTCCGCAATACACGGAAAGCTGAAAGGGTATCCAAAGGGGAGGCCGAGAGCAGAGTCTCGCTCTGTGCGGATGACCTGCTACTCTATGTCTCGGAACCGCAGGAAGGCCTGAGAGCTGTCAAGCAGCTCCTGAAAGAGTTTGGAATCTTCTCAGGTTATAAAAATAACCTGGGCAAGAGTGAGGCATTCCCAGGGAACCCAAACGGGGGAGGGACAGAGCTAGAGGGACTCCCATTCAAATTATCCCAAAACAAATTCCACGACCTGGGGATCCAAAAAGCCCGGGACTGGACATAGATCCATAAATGGAAACTGACCAGCCTGGCGGAGAAAGTTAAAAAGGATCTACAGAGATGGAACACATTCCTGCTCTTCCTGGCAGGGAGAGTGCAGATACTTAGATTAACGCACTGCCGAGATTCCTCTTCCTGTTCAGATCAATACCGATCTTCATGCATAAGGCCTTCTTCCACAACATAGACAAAATGACAATGCCATTTGTGTGTGTGTGTGTGTGTGTGGGTGGGAGGGGTGGGGGGGGGGGGGGGGGGGGGGGGGGGGGGGGGGTAGCAAGAATCCAAGAATCCCCAAATCAACACTGCAGAGGAGAAATGATAGGGGTGGCCTGGCACTACCAAACTTACAATACTACCACTGGGCAGCAACGGCAGAGAGCATGAGGGGATGGATACACAAACCCACCATGGAATGGGTGCGGATGGAGGAGTCTTCCTGCAAGGGAACAACCCTCTGGTCCCTCACCAAGGCAGCACTCCCACCCCCCCGACCAAACACACATGCTGCCCAGTGATGGTGGCCACACTAAGGGCATGAAATCAAATGAGACAGCATTTTGGTCTGACTGAGATGTCCCCCATAGCTCCCATCTGCGGAAACCATAAGTTCCCACCAGTCAGACTCAACACCACTTTCAAAAAATGGAGACCAAACTGGGGGGATGCTAACACTCAGGGACTTTTACATGGGGGACAGACTTGCGACACTGGGCGAACTGACCTGGAACTACCGACAGGACAGGAACTTGAGACACCTCCAGGTAAAGCACTTCCTCCACAGACAGTAGGGTACCCCAGGGCCCCGGGAACCACATTGCTAGAGGACCTGATAAAAACAGACAGTGAGGAAGGGGGTAACTGCTGGAAAATCTATGGATAGCTACTAGAAAGGGCGAGACTGCCACTGGATGAAGCCAGGTGAAAATGAGGAGACGAACTAGGGACAGAAGTAGGAGCGAAGCACTGAGCAGGGCCAACTCCACCTCCTCCTGCGCAAGGCTGAGCCTCATGCAGTTCAAGGTGGTGCTCAGAGCTCACCTGACCAGAACCTGAATTAACAGGTTCTTCCCAGAGGTGGAGGATAAATGTGAACGGTGCCAGAGAGGCCCGGCCAACCACACTCACGTGTTCTGGGCTTGTCCCAAACTAGTAGAGTTCTGGCCAGCCTTCTCTGAGACGATGTCCAAGGCTGTGGGAGTGGGGAGAGGGTGGAGCCATGCCCAAGAGCAGCAAATTTCAGGGTAGCAGGGCAGCCAGAGCTACACATGGGGAAGAGGGCTGACGCCCTTGCTTTCGCTTCCCTAATCACACGCCAGAGAATCCTGCTCGGCTGGTGATTGGCAGCACCACCCACAGCTGCAGACTGGCTTGCAGACATGATGGAATTTCTCCATTTGGAGAAGATCAAATACACCATCCGAGGGTCAGAAGAAGACTTCCTCAAAGCACGGGGGCAGTTCGTCGGCCTGTTCCAAGACCTGATCGAAGCCAACAGCGACTAGGGACAAAGCGAGAGATGGGAGAAAACAGACAGGGGCACGCAACTCTAAGAGGAGGGGGGGAGGAAGAGAGGAGGAAACTCAGGTGAACTCCAGGGAGAAGAATGGGGGGAGGGGGTAGAAGCACCCCCCGAACCCACAAGGCCGGCATCAGAAAATATAAAGCAAAGGGTGGGGGGGGGGGAAAGGGGAGAATAGGAGCTCGGGGACAGAACACCCTGAAGAAAGAGGGGGATGCCAAGGAGGGGTGGGCTGGGAGAGGAGAAAAGGGGAGGAAACACCAAGAATGATTGTATGGATATAAAAACCGCACGTGCTGTAAATGTTGAGTGTAAAGTGTTACTGTGCATAATTGAAAATGCCAGTGAAAATAATCACAAAAAATAATCTGGGCCTTTGGCAAGCAGTTTGAGTTCAATGGTAGAAACAGGAAGGGAGTCACTGGTTCCTTGCCATTGTAAGCAGAATGCCACAGGGAGTTTGAGAGGTGTGTGTGTATTTACTGAGCTATGAACTAGCTGCATGTGCGTCCACTCTCCCATTGCTCTCTGTGCTTCAACCAGCACACTGCAAACAATGGATCTGGGAACTTTCCTTCATTGTCCACTCTCGCCAGTCTCGTCATCCCGTGGAGGCCCTGCCACCTCCTCCCCCAGCACCACAATGTGGGATGCCACGGTTGCCGGGCATGCCAGCCTGCGAGCAGCAGGTGGACAGGCAAAAACGGGTGGGTTTATTGATCTGCAGGGCGGTACAGTGGTACAGTGGTTAGCACTGCTGCCTACGGCGCTGAGGACCCAGGTTCGATCCTGGCCCCAGGTCACTGTCTGTGTGGACTTTGCACATTGTCTTTTTTTTTTAATTTAGAGTACCCAATTCATTTTTTCCAATTAAAGGGCAATTTAGCATGGCCAATCCATCTACCCTGCACATCATTTGGGCTGTGGAGGCGAAACCCACACAAATAGGGCGAGAATGTGCAAACTCCACACGGCCAGTGACCTGGAGGAGTCGCGGCCCTCAGTTTGAAAAATGCTGGGTAGTCCTTGTCGGACTGAGATGAGGAGAAACCTCTTCACTCGGAGGATGGTGAACCTGTGGAATTCTGTACCACACAAGGCCATGGAGGCCAAGTCACTGAATACATTTAAGAAGGAAATGTGCAGATTTGTACACACGATAAGGGTCAAGGGATAAGGGTAGGGAGTGGCTTTGAATAGCGCAGCAGGCTCGAACACCAAGTGGCCTCCTCTTGCTTCTATTTTCCATGTTTCTAAATGGGAAACCCCGTTATTTTGTTTTAAAAATCTTTTTATTGGCTTTTCTCATATTTATTTATTTTTTTGTTTCTTTAAAAAAAAAAAATTTTTTTCTTTTTTTTTAATTTAGATTACCCAATTATTTTTTCCAATTAAGGGGCAATTTAGCGTGTCCAATCCACCTACTCTGCACATTTTTGGGTTGTGGGGGCGAAACCCACACAGACACGGGGAGAATGTGCAAACTCCACACGGACAGTGACCCAGAGCTGGGATCGAACCTGGGACCTCAGCGCCGTGAGGCGGTTGTGCTAACCACTAGGCCACCGTGCTGCCCTTTTCTCATATTTATAAACAGTTGTTACTTATGTACATTACATTTTTCTTCCCTGCACTAATTTGCTTTATTTTACATAGAGGGTTGTTTTGTCTTCCATTTGACTAACTGTACGTACGTTTTGGATCAGTCTATGATACCCCCCTTTCTCTCTCCTCCCCCCCCCCCCCCCCCCCCCCCACCATTGGTTTCACCCTTCCTCTTCTCTTGTGGTTTCCCCATTTTTCTCCCCACTCCCTGGTTCTTCATCTTTCTTTCTTTCTTTTTTTTCCCTGACTTACTCCTCGTTGCTGGCCTTGAACAGATTCTGGAACAGGCCGACGAACTGCCCCCAAGTATCCAGGAAGCCCTCCTCTGACCCTCGGATGGCGTACTTAATCTACTCCAGGTGGAGAAATTCCAAGAGGTCAGCGAGCCAGTCTGCAGCCTTGGGTGGTGCTGCCGATCTCCAGCCGAGCAGGATTCTTCGGCCTGTGACAAGGGAAGCGAAAGAAAGGGCATTGGCCCCCTTCCCCATGTGTAGCTCTGGCTGCTCCGATACCCTGAAGTTTGCCACTATTGGGCATGGCTTCATCCTCACCACCACAACCTTGTCCAGAACCTGGCAAGCTTGGGGCAAGCCCAAAACATGTGGATGTGGTTGGCTGGGTCCCTCTGGCACCGTTCACATTTGTCCTCCACCTCCGGTAAGAACCTGCTCATTCGGGATCTGGTCAGGTGCACTCTGAGCACCACTATGAGCTGCATTAGGCTTAACCTTGCGCAGGAGGAGGTGGAGCTCACCCTGCTCAGTGCTTCGCTCCAGAGTCCCCATCCTACCTCTGTCCCCAGTTTGTCCTCCCATTTTGTCTGGGCCTGTCTAGTGGTGTTCAGGTTCTGTCCAGTAGCTGTCCGTATATTTTCCCACATTGCACCCCCCTTCTCGCTGCTTGTGCCTGTCAGGTCCTCTAGTAGTGTGCTTTCTGGGGCCCCGGGGTACCCTAATGTCTCATTGCGGAGGAAGTGCTTTATTTGGAGGTGTATCAATTCTTGTCCTCTTGCTAGTTTCCATTTCCTCCTCAGTTCGTCAGGTGTCGCCAATCTGCACCTACGTAGAAGTCCCCGACCGTCAGTGTGCCCCCGTCCCACCTCTATCTTTTGAAGGTGGTATCTAGCATGGCTGGGGGGAAAATCTGTGATTGCCACAGGTGGGGGCCATAAGGGACATTTTGTGTATCCCAAAGTGCTGTATCAACTGGGTCCACGTTCTCAGCGTAGCCGCTACCGCTGGGCTGGTTGTATATCGTGTGGAGGAGGATGGGAGTGCTGCTGTAGCCAGGGCCCGGAGGGTTGTTCCTTTACAGGATGCCTCCTCCATTTGTACCCAATCTGTGTCGGGTTCTTATACCCATCCCCTCACTTTTTCTGCTGTGGCTGCCCAGTAGTTGTATTATAGATTAGGTAGAGCCAGGCCCCCTCTGACTTTCCTTCTTTGCAGTGTCAGTTTGGGAATGAAACCCCTTATTTTTAAACAGTGACCCCCCCCCCCTCATTCTAGATTATCTAACAAGAGGAAACATCCTCTTCACATTCACCCCGTCAACACCTCTCAGGATCGGGTTTCAATCGAGTCGCCTCTTCCACTTCTAAACTCTGGTGGATCCGAGACCGCGCCCCCCTTACTCCAACCCCCCTTCTCCCATCCTGTCTATCCGAATGGGCTAAAGTAAATGAGCGACTCCCCTGTCCTTGACATACAGTCACCCAGTCAGCAGAGGGAGTTCTGACTGCATGGGAGGCAGTGATGCAGTAGTATTCATTAAATCATAGAATCATAAAATTTACAGTACAGAAGGAGGACTTTTGGTCAATTGAGTCTGCACTGGCCCTTGTAAAGAGCAGCCTACTGAAGCCCACACCTCCAATCTATCCCCGTAACCCCACCTGAACTTTTTGGACAGGAATGGGAATTTAACATGGCCAATCCACCTAACCTGCGCATCTTTGGACTGTGGGAGGAAACTGGCGAACCTGGAGGAAACCCACGCCGACACGGGGAGAATGTGCATAGAATCATAGAATTTACAGTGCAGAAGGAGGCCATTCAGCCCATCGCGTCTGCACCAGCCCCTAGAAAGAGCACCCTACCTAAACCCACACCTCCACCCTATCCCCGTAACCTGATAATCCCACTCAACCTTTTTTTGTCACTAAGGGCGATTTAGCTTGGTCAATCCACCTAACCTGCACATCTTTGGAGTGTGGGAGAAAACCGGAGCACCCGGAGGAAATCCACGCAGACACGGGAGAACGTGCAGACTCCGCGCAGACAGTGACCCAAGCGGGAATCGAACCTGGGACATTGACGCTGTGAAGCGACAGTGCTCCATGTACTACCATGCTGCCTTTATGCTACCGTGACGTCCTATTGTCATTGGGCTATTAATCCAAAGGCCCAGGGTAAAGCTCAGGGGAATGGGCTTCGAATCCCGCCACGGCAGATGGTGAAATTTGAATTCAATAAAACAAAATCTGGAATTAAAAGTCTAACGATGACCATGAAACCATTGTCATAAAAAGCCATCTGATTCACTAATGTTCTTTAGGGAAGTACATCTGAGGTCTCTTATAACCCGCGCCAGTCTTACGGGTTGGGGATGACTCATTACCCGTGAGTCTTGCAGAATACAAAATCCCCTGATAAGGGGGCAGGGGTTCCTTAACTTTTTTTTTCCAATAAAGAGACAATGTAGTATGGCCAATCCACCTACCCTGCACATCTTTGGGTTGTGGGGGTGAGACCCACGCGGACACGGGGAGATTGTGTAAACTCCACACGGACAGTGACCCAACGCTGGTTTCAAACCTGGGCCCTCGGTGCTGTGAGGCAGCAGTGCTAATCACTGAGCCACCATGTCACCCTCGGGGATCCTTAACAATGTTTGCTTTGTACTAATAGAGTTGGCCAGTATGGCACTGACCAAAGAAGACCCATTCGGGAACTACTGAAGCTGTACATAATAGTTAAATGTGAAATAAAGTAAGTTCTGTTTCTCCACCGACTCGGTGAGGGCTCTTCTTTGCCCCTCACAAAATCGTCTTTACCTGGTGTGGCCTACTTGTGACTCCAGGCCCACAGCAATGTGGTTGACTCTGAAATACCCTCAGGGATGGGCAGCAAATCCGGGCCCAGCCAACGAGGCCCACATCCCATGAACAAATGTTTTAAAATATTCAGCCGGCGATGCCACCTGCTTTCTCTCGACCTGCACGTTTGAATATGTAGTGTTTGTTTGAAGTCTCATTTTAATGATGCCTTTTCCAAAGTGTTTGTTTGTGGCGCGCGAAGCACAGACGGCGGCTGTCTGCCAGCTCCAGCCTGAGCCAGAGCGGCTGCTTGGAGGCAGTGAAGTCTCTTTGAAGGGATCTGGCAGGAGTAAACTCTCTCTCTCTCTCTCTCTCTGCACTGCTCCCCGCCTGGGTGTGCTGTCACTGGGAAACAACGGTTCCCCCACCAACCCCTGTCTCACTCTCTCTCACACACACTTCCCACTGCTGTTTGTTATTCCAGGAAAGGGCAAGAGAGACACACACAGGCACTCAAACCAGTCATTCTGACTGGCAAAAGGGTTCCTGGCACCTGACTTGGAAAAGGCAAACATCATTGGCATGTTTATTTATAGAGAGATCGAGGGGAAGGGGTTGGGAGAGAGAGAGAACGACAGCAGAGAGAGTCACAGATAAAAAGGCAAACAGGGCTATCGACATAGACACATTAGAAATCATCTGGTTTGCAGCATAAAGATATTTTGTAATCCAGACTCCACACACACACACAAAATCAGTCTAAGTTACTGCACTTTTTAAAATTTCCATATTTGCTTTCTCTTTTACAAATCTGCCTCCCCTCCATTGCCGCCTGCATTCTGACATAAAACAAAATTCACCTCCCAGCTAACGCGTCAGATTGTCAGATAACAGGACAACCTCGGAAAAGGGAGAATGTGTCAGGAACCACAGCTAACATTGCAAACACAAGGGGAGCGGCTTCCTTTGATGTGTTTCCAAAGAATTCTAATGTAACCATCAGAGCCCGGTTTTTTTTCCACACGAAGCCCATTGTTTGCCAAAAAAAGCCCGTCAGGCTGCAGCTTTCTCCAACTCGGAACACGTGCTCTGCTTCACTGCCGCACTATCGGCTTTGATCAGAGGGGCCTGATTGGCGCAGATGTGTTTGAGGTTTAACAGCTGGGCTAAACCCCTCCGAGTCACAGCCCCTCATAAATCCCACTGTTGTGTTATGCTGCTTCGGATAACACAGGCTGCTACTTGATGCGGTCTTAACTAAAGGATGCTCCGGACTCTGAAATGAGTTCAATGTGTTTATTGAACGATTAACACAGTTCTCAAATGAGTTAGACTCTCTACTAATCTAACTGTAGTAACTCAATCTAACTGTACCAGCTTGCTCGAAGCCACGTGCTGGGGTGTGATGCTGCTGATCAACCCTGTTGAACTCTCTTGATGTCTGTCTGTGGAAAGAGGCAGGGTGTGAGTGCCTCATCCCTTTTATAGTGTTTATGTCATGCCCTCTTGTGGTGATACCACCTCTGAGTGTCCTGACTGCCCATTGGTTGTGTCCTATTATGAGCGTTCATTGGTTGCATGTTTGCATATCATGACACCCACTGTCAACACTTGGAATCGACATTCACTGTTTAAACTGGTTATCGTGCGGTTAAACACTCCTTCACTCCACGCCGCCCCCATATATGTGTGCCTGTCAGATTCTGTGTGTGGACATGTGCGTGCTTGTGTTATGTGTGCAGTGACATGAGTGCGCGGTCACATGTGCAGATAAGTCATGTATGTGTGAACGTGCATATTTGTTGATGTGTGTGTCTACACATGCGTTTGTCCATGAGCATGTGTGAACATGTGTACATCTGAGGCCACGCAAGTGTGTATGTCTGTGAGCATGCGTCTGCATGGGCACATGTGTACGGCTGTGTGTGCAGACAACTGTGTGTGGTCAAGTGCATTTGTGCATCCATGCATGTCTGTGTGTCTGTGTGCAAACAGGTGTTTTTGTGTGTGGGGCAACTTATTCTCAATCTCATGTTCATATGCCTATATGGTCTTGCCCAGCCTCATCTCTGTGACCTCCTCCGGCCCCTACAATTCTCCCTATCTCTGTAAACTCCTCCAGCCCCTACAACCCTCCCTATATCTGTAACCTCCTTCAGTCGCTTAACCCTCCATATTCCTATAACCTCCTGCAACACCCTTCCAACCTCTACAACTCTGCCAATCTCTGTAACCTCCTCCAGTCCCTGCAACTCTCCCTATCTCGGTAACCTCCACCAGCCCCTATATCCCTCCCTATCTCTATGCTCAACCAATTCGGGCCTCATGCCTACAAGCTTGTCAGAGGGTCAGGACTGAGGGAGTGCTGAATTGACAGAGGGTCAGTAATGAGGGAGTGATGCACTGTCGGAGTGTTATTACTGAGGGAGTGCTGCATTGTCAGAGGGTCAGTACTGAGGGAGCACTGCATTGTCAGAGGGTAGGTACTGAGGGAGCGCTGCACTGTCTGAGGGTCAGTACTGAGAGAGCCCTGCACTATCAGAAGGGCAGTACTATGGGAGTGCTGCACTGTCAGAGGGTCAGTACTGAGGGAGTGCTGCACTGTCAGAGGGTCAGTACTGAGGGAATGCTGCACTGTCAGAGGTATCAGTACTGATGGAGTGCTGCACTGTCAGAGGGTCAGTACTGAGGGAGTGCTGCACTGTCAGAGGGTCAGTACTGAGGGAGTGCTGCACTGTCAGAGGGTCAGTACTGATGGAGTGCTGCACTGTCAGAGGGTCAGTACTGAGGGAGTGCTGCACTGTCAGAGGGTCAGTACTGATGGAGTGCTGCACTGTCAGAGGGTCAGTACTGAGGGAGTGCTGCACTGTCAGAGGGTCAGTACTGAGGGAGTGCCTTCAGTTGCCTGGGGAGACCTCAGCTCCAGAATTCCCTACCTAATCTCGGTACCTCTCTCTCCCTTTCTTTCTGTCTCCCCCTTTTTTTAAATGAGTTCAGAGTACTCACTTCATTTTTTCCAAATAAGGGGCCATTAACGCGGCCAATCCACCTCGCCTGCAAATCTTCGGGTTGCGGGGGCGAAACCCACGCAAACACACGGAGAATGTGTAAACTCCACACGGACAGTGAACCAGAGCCGGGATCGAACCTGGGACCTCGGAGCCATGAGGCAGCAGTTCTAACCCACTGTGCCACTGTGCTGCCCTCTGTCTCCCCCTTTAAGGCGCTCTTTAACTCTGACCTGAGCTTTAAGTCACTAGCCCTTATGTGAATTGGGGTCAAATCTGATTGTCAACACTCATTTATGCCTGCAGACAGAGCATGGTGATACCAAACATCAACAATTAGCCCATTATTCCAGGCTTTCATTAACCGAGGTAAACTGAGTACAAAATCAGGCAAGCGATGCTGAAAATATCTGGTTGAGCCACAACCAGACTGTTATGTCCAGATCTGGTTCCTTGTCCTACATTTTAGGGAGGATGTGAGGTTCACAGAGTGTATGAGGGATTGTTTCTCACAGCAATATGTTATAGAGCCAACGAGGGAGCAGGCTATTTTAGATTTAGTGTTATGTAACGAAGAAGGGTTGATAAATAGTCTTGTCATCAAGGAGCCTCTTGGAAGGAGTGATCACAGCATGCTTGAATTTCATATTCGGATTGAGCACGAGAAATCAGAGTGCCATTTTAGGGTTTTAGCGTTGGGCAGAGGTATTATACAGGCCTGAGGAAAGAGTTGGCTCAAGTAGACTGGGCACAAATAATTGAGGGTAGGAACAATGGTGGATGTTTCTCTCAATTAAAGTACATTCCAGAGAAGAAGAGAATTGTAAAAGGGAGAAAAACCTTCCATGGCTAAAGAAGGAAATCAAGGAAGGCATAAAGATAAAAACTAGGGCATACCATACTGCAAAAGCTAGTGGTAAGCTGGAGGATTGTGAGAACTTTAAGGTTCTGCAAAAGGCTACTAAAAATAAAATCAAAAGAGCTAAGATGAGCTGCGAAAGGAAACTAGCAGGAAACATGAACACTGATACCAAAAGCTTCTCTCAGTATATTAAGAGGAAGAGAATAGCAAAAGTAAATGTTGGCCCTTTAGAGGATGATACCAGTGGGGTAATGGGGTAATAATGGGGAACAAAGAGATGGCAGAGGCACTGAACCAATATTTTGCCTTTGTCTTCACGGTAGAAGATAATAAAACTGTACCCTAGGGTATTAAGGGAGGTGGCAACAGAGAAAGTGGATGCATTGGTTATGATATTTCAGAATTCCCTGGATTCTGGAAGGGTCATGGTGGATTGGAAACATGCTCATGTGACAACCCAATTCAAAAAAGGAGAGAGGCAATAAATAGGAAACTATAGACCAGTTAGCTTGGTCTCTGTGGTGAGAAAATTACTGGAATCAATCATTAAGGAGGCGATGACTGAACATTTGGAAAGACAAAGCTCAATCCACCATTGTAAACATGAAGGGAAAGCCATGCTTGACCAATTTGCTTGAATTCTTTGAGGATGTAACCAGCAAGGTGAATAATGGGGAACCTGTGGATGTGGTATACCTAGACTTCTAGAAGGCATTTGACAAAGTGCCGCACAAAAGACTGATGCAGAAGGTGAGATCGCAGGGGATTGGGGGTAGAGTATTGGATTGGATTGAGGATTGGTTGCCAGACAGAAAGCAGAAGGTTGGAATAAATGTGTCCTTCTCTGGCTGGCGCACTGTTACTAGTGGGATCCACAGAGGTCAGTCCTCGGACCTCAACTGTTTACAATCTATATAAATGATCTGCAAGCTGAGACAAAGTGTAACATAGCAAAATTTGGGGATGATACTAAAATAGGTAGGAAACAGGCAATGAAGAGGAAACAAAAAAGTTACAGATGGATATAGATTGGCTAGGAGATTGAGCCAAAATTTGGCAGATGGACTTTAATGTAGATAAATGTAAGGTTATCCATTTTGGCCAAAAAAAATGAAAGGCAAGTTACTATTTCAATGGAAAGCAGATTCAAAATGTGTCTGGGCAGAGGGACCTGGGTATCTTTGTTCATGAATCACAGAAAACTGGTATGTAGGTGCAGCATGTAATTAAAAAGGCAAATGGAATGTTAGCATTTATTGCAAAAGGACTGAAGTATAAAAGTAGAGAAGTGTTGTTGCAATTGTTCAGGTGTTGGTGAGACCACATCTGGAGTTTGGTGTCCAGTTTTGGTCTCTTTATTTGAGGAAGGATGTGATGGTATTGGAGGCAGTTGAGAGGGCTTGAATACAAGAGCAGGTATGTACTTCTGAGGCTGTATAAGGCTCTGGTCAGACACCTCACAAACCTCATTGAGTTCTTCGACAAGGTGACCAAACAGGTGAATGAGGGTAAAGCAGTTGATGTGGTGTATATGGATTTCAGTAAAGCGTTTGATAAGGTTCCCCACGATAGGCTATTGCAGAAAATACAGAGGCATGGGATTCAGGGTGATTTAGCTGTTTGGATCAGAAATTGGCTAGTTGATAGAAGACAAAGGGTGGTGGTTGATGGGAAATGTTCCGACTGGTGTCCAGTTACTAGTGGTGTACCACAAGGATTTGTTTTGGGGCCACTGCTGTTTGACATTTTTATAAATGACCTGGAGGAGGGCGTAGAAGGATGGGTGAGTAAATTTGCAGATGACACTAAAGTCGGTGGAGTTGTGGACAGTGCAGAAGGATGTTACAAGTTACAGAGGGACATAGATAAGCTGCAGAGCTGGGCTGACAGATGGCAAATGGAGTTTAATGCACAAAAGTGTGAGGTGATTCATTTTGGAAGGAATAACAGGAAGACAGAGTACTGGGCTAATGGTAAGATTCTTGGTAGTGTGGGCGAGCAGAGAGATCTCGGTGTCCGTGTAGATAGATCCCTGCAAGTTGCCACCCAGGTTGAGAGGGTTGTTAAGAAGGCGTACAGAAGGGCAGCATGGTGGCACAGTGGTTAGCATTGCTGCCTACAGCCCTGAGGACCCGGGTTCGAATCCCGGCCCTGGGTCACAGTCCGTGAGGAGTTTGCACATTCTCCCTGTGTCTGCATGGGTTTCACCCCCACAAACCAAAAGATGTGCCCGGTAGGTTGATTGGCCATGCTAAATTGCCCCTTAATTCGAAAAAATAATTGGGTACTCTAAAAACATTTTTTTTTTTTTAAAGTCATATGGTGTGTTAGCTTTTATTGGTAGAGGAATTGAGTTTCGGAGCCATGAGGTCATATTGCAGTTGTACAAAACTCCGGTGCGGCCGCATTTGGAGTATTGCGTGCAGTTCTGGTTACCACATTATAGGAAGGATGTGGAAGCATTGGAAAGGGTACAGAGTAGATTTACAAGGATGTTGCCTGGTATGGAGGGAAGATCATATGAGGAAAGGCTGAAGGACTTGAGGCTGTTTTCGTTAGAGAGAAGAAGGTTAAGAGGTGACTTAATTGAGGCATACAAGATGATCAGAGGATTAGATAGGGTGGACACTGAGAGCCTTTTTCCTCGGATGGTGATGTCCAGCACACGGAAACATAGCTTTAAATTGAGGGGAGATAGATATAGGACAGATGTCAGAGGAAGATTCTTTACTCAGAGAGTAGTAAGGGCGTGGAATGCCCTGCCTGCAACTGTAGTGGATTCGCCAACACTAAACGCATTCAAATGGTCATTGGATAGGCATATGGATGATAAGGGAATAGTGTAGAGGGACTTTAGAGGGGTTTCACAGGACGGCGCAACATCATGGGCCGAAGGGCCTGTACTGCGCTGTAATGTTCTATGTTCATTGTGAGCAGTTTTGGGGCCTGTAGCCCGTATCTAAGGAAGGATGTGCTGGCCTTGGAATGGGTCCAGAGGAGGTTCACAAGAATGAGCCCTGGAATGAAGAGCTTGTCATTTGAGGAAGAGTTGAGGACTCTGGGTCTGTACTCATTGGAGTCTAGAAGGATGAGGGGGCATCTGTTGAAACTTGCAGGTTACTGTGAGGCCTGGATAGAGTGGACGTGGAGAGGATTTTTCCACTAGTCGGACAAACTAGAACCAGAGGACACAACCTCAGAATAAAGGGAAGAACCTCAGAGATGAGGAAGAATTTCTTCAGCCAGAGGTGGTCAATCTGTGGAACTTTGATTCAGAAGGCCAAATCACTGAGTGTCTTTGAGACAGAGATAGATAGGTTCTTGATTTATAAGGAGATCAGGGGTTACGAGGAGAAGGCAGGAGAATGGGATGAGAAGAATATCAGCTATGATTGAATGGCGGAGCAGATTCAATGGGCCGAGTGGCCTAATTCTGCTCCTATGTCTTATGGTCTTCGAGTTCAGAG